>NW_026970546.1:195000-231817 GCF_028390025.1 Pseudophryne corroboree
CACAGTTACAGCCATGCTGGAAAGAGAACCCATGACCTCAGTGCTGTGAGGCGACAATGCTGACCATTACACCATCCGTGCTGCCCTTATAGGTTTGACATATATAGGAATGTAGCAAATTCCCGTATAATTTCGCATGAGGCGGGGCCATGATGATGCGCATTGCTTTATCAGGCTCCTGTCACACCCATTTCACTGGTGACACGTGTGGGGTCAGGAGGGTTCCTGGTTGTCAGGGAGAATTTGGAGAGACTCACAGACATTTTGGGTGCACCCTGAAAACAAGTGGTTATACCACTGACCTCGTCACATCAATCTCAGAGATATATAGCCCCTGGGCTTACCTCTCCTGGAAGATTCTGAAACTATTATATCTCAACATCTGTATAATAATAATAGTAATAATAATAATAATATTATAATTATTATAAAATAATGAATAATATATAATGCTAGAAAAATGACAACATTTACTTCAGCAACAATAACTGTATTTCGTTTTGGGTTGAATAAATGTATCCTTGCCCCAGATCCTCTATCACTAGTGCATATCATGCTCAGATCCTCTATAACTAGTGTATATCATGCTCAGATCCTCTACCACTAGATCATATCATACTCAGAACCTCTATCACTAGTGCATATCATTCTCAGATCCTCTATCACTAGTGTATACCATTCTAAGAGCCTCTCTCACTAGTGTATATCATTGTCAGAGCCTCTGGTACTAGTGCATATTCTCAGATCCTCTATCACTTGTGTATATCATTGTCAGAGCCTCTATCCCTAGTGCATATCACACTCAGATCCTCTATAACTAGTGCATATCATTCTTAGAGTCTCTATCACTAGTGAATATCATTCTCAGAGCCTCTATAACTAGTGTATATCATTCTCAGATCCTATATCACTAGTGCATATCATTCTCAGAGCCTCTATCACTAGTACATATCATTCTCAGAGCCTCTTTCACTAGTGCATATCATACTCACATCCTCTATCACTACTGCATATCATACTCAGATCCTCTATCATTAGTTTCTTTCATGCTCAGATCCTCTATCACTAGTGCATATCATGCTCAGATCCTCTACCGTAGAGCATATCATACTCAGATCCTCTGTCACAAGTGCATATCATTCTCAGATCCCCTATCACTAGTGCATATCATTCTCAGATCCTCTGTCACTAGTGCATATCATACTCCGATCCTCTGTCACTAGTGCATATCATTCTCAGATCCTTTATCACCAGTGCATATCATACTCAGATCCTCTATCACTAGTGCATATCATGCTCAGATCCTCTATCACAAGTGCATATCATACTCAGATTCTCTATCACTAGTACATATCATTCTCAGATCCTCTATCACTAGTGTATACCATTCTAAGAGCCTCTATCACTACTGCATATCATACTCAGATCCTCTATCACTAGTGCATATCATGCTCAGATCCTCTACCACTAGATCCTATCATAGTCAGATCCTCTATCACTAGTGCATTCTCAGAGCCTCTATCACTAGTGTATATCATTCTCAGATCCTCTATCACTAGTGTATATCATTCTCAGATCCTCTATCACTAGTGTATATCATTCTCAGAGCCTCTATCACTAGTGTATATCATTCTCAGATCCTCTATCACTAGTGTATATCATTCTCAGAGCCTCTATCACTAGTGTATATCATTCTCAGAGCCTCTATCACTAGTGCTTATCATACTCGGATCCTCTATCACTAGTGCATATCATTCTCAGAGCCTTCATCACTAGTGCATATCATTCTCAGCCTCTTTCACTAGTGCATATCATACTCAGATCCTCTCTCACTACTGCATATCATACTTTGACCCTCTATCATTAGTTTATATCATGCTAAGATCCTCTATCACTAGTGCATATCATATTCAGATCCTCTGTCACTAGTGCATATCATTCTCAGATCCCCTATCACTAGTGCATATCATTCTCAGATCCTCTGTCACTAGTGCATATCATACTCAGATCCTTTATCACCAGTGCATATAATACTCAGATCCTCTATCACTAGTACATATCATGCTCAGATCCTCTATCACTAGTGTATATCATACTCAGATCTTATGCCACTAGTGTATATCATTCTCAGATCCTCTATCACTAGTGCATATCATGCTCAGATCCTCTACCACTAGATCATATCATACTCAGATCCTCTATCACTAGTGCATATAATTCTCAGATCCTCTATCACTAGTGTATATAATTCTCAGATCCTCTATCACTAGTGTATATCATTCTCAGAGCCTCTATCACTAGTGCATATTCTAAGATTCTCTATCACTAGTGTATATCATTGTCAGAGCCTCTATCACTAGTGTATATCATTCTCAGATCCTCTATAACTAGTGCATATCATTCTTAGAGCCTCTATCACTAGTGAATATCATTCTCAGAGCCTCTATAACTAGTGTATATCATTCTCAGAGCCTCTATCACTAGTGCATATCATACCATACTCAGATCCTCTATCAATAATGCATATCATACTCAGATACAATGTCACTAGTGCATATCATTCTCAGATCTCCTATCACTAGTGCATATCATTCTTAGATCCTCTGTCACTAGTGCATATCATACTCACATCCCCTATCACTAGTGCATATCATTATCAGATCCTTTATCACTAGTGCATATCATACTCAGATCCTCTATCACTAGTGCATATCATGCTCAGATCCTCTATCACTAGTGCATATCATACTCAGATCCTCTACCACTAGATCATATCATACTCAGAACCTCTATCACTAGTGCATATCATTCTCAGATCCTCTATCACTAGTGTATACCATTCTAAGAGCCTCTATCACTAGTGTATATCATTCTCAGAGCCTCTATCACTAGTGCATATCATTCTCAGATCCTCTATCACTAGTGTGTATCATTGTCAGAGCCTCTATCACTAGTGTATATCATTCTCAGATCCTCTATCACTAGTGCATATCATTCTTAGATCCTCTATCACTAGTGTATATCATTCTCAGAGCCTCTATCCCTAGTGCATATCACACTCAGATCCTCTATAACTAGTGCATATCATTCTTAGATCCTCTATTACTAGTGAATATCATTCTCAGAGCCTCTATAACTAGTGTATATCATTCTCAGATCCTATATCACTAGTGTATATCATTCTGAGAGCCTTTCACTAGTATATATCATTCTCAGATCCTCTATCACTATTGTATATCATTCTCAGAGCCTCTATAACTAGTGCATATCATACTCAGATCCTCTATCACTAGTGCATATCATACTCAGATCCTCTATCACTAGTGTATATCATTCTCAGATCCTCTATCACTAGTGCATATCATACTCAGATCCTCTATCACTGGTGTATACATTTCTCAGATCCGCTCTCACTAGTGCATATCATACTCAGATCCTCTATCACTAGTGCATATCATTCTCAGATCCTCTCTCACTAGTGCATATCATACTCATTATTTATTTATTTATTACCAGTTATTTATATAGCACACACATATTCCGCAGCGCTTTACAGAGAATATTTGCTCATTCACATCAGTCCCTGCCCCAGTGGAGCTTACAATCTATATTCCCTATCACATGTACACACATTCACGCTAGGGTTAATTTTTTGTTGGGAGCCAATTAACCTACCAGTATATTTTTGGATTGTGGGAGGAAACCGGAGTACCCGGAGGAAACCCACGCAAGCATGGGGAGAATATACAAACTCCACACAGTTAGGGCCATGGTGGGAATTGAACCCATGACCTCAGTGCTGTGAGGCAGTAATGCTAACCACTACACCATCCGTACTCAGATCCTCTATCACTAGTGCATATCATTCTTAGATCCTCTATCACTAGTGTATACCATTCTCAGATCCTCTATCACTAGTGTATATCATACTCAGATCCTCTATCACTAGTGTATATCATACTCAGATCCTCTATCACTAGTGCATATCATACTCAGATCCTCTATCACTAGTGTATACCATTCTCAGATCCTCTATCACTAGTGTATATCATACTCAGATCCTCTATCACTAGTGCATATCATACTCAGATCCTCTATCACTAGTGTATATTATACTCAGATCCTCTATCACTAGTGTATACCATGCTCACATCCTCTATCACTAGTGTATATCATACTCAGATCCTTTGTCATGTCACGGAGATTATTATTATTATAGAGATCAGGGTAATTTCTCCGACACTATCACTTGAGTTGTTGGAAAGCCTCTTGGACACTATGAAGATCTTTATGTGAAATGTTTCTATAGCTGTGTTCCCATTGTGTGCTCTGGTATCACATCATTGTAATATAGAGCGAGTGTGGGGTATTAAAGTGAAAGGTTCTTGTGCGGATGATAGTGTTGGATGTGTGGTGTAGTTGTGTGTACAAAGATCACAGCATACACAATGAGGCGCAGATACTATGTATTGCTTGCGTATAAGAGGCACAGTGCTCCTATAGTGTCAGGAGACATCCTGTAGGTGCCTCTTTCCATAATATACATTATATATACGTCTCCCTCTGTGATGGGATTGAGCAGTGGAATACTTGTCCTCACACCTGCAGTGGGTATATGATATAGGACATCTGGAATTCTCCATTGCTCCCAGAAGCCCAGGTAGATCAACCTGAGCGCTGAACAGACCACCCCAGTATCTCCTAATAGAGCAACATGGGAACGTAATGAAATACAGCAGATCAGATTTGCTTCTTGTGAAACCACAGGAAATGGCGCTGATATATTGGGCCGGATGTAATGCAGTGTAATGGATTTTGAGCAGTTACTCCAGCTCGCACCTTCTCGCACGCTGAGGAGCTGTGGGTTGGTGCAGAAACACTGCAAATGTAATGCAGTGAGAGTTTTTAGTAAAAAAACCTGTGCCCGCATGCGAGATCTGGCGAAAATACAGATCGGTGACCTAGTGGTTAAACCCGCACCTTGTAATGTGACTTGCATTACAAGGTGCAAGTTCTGACAGAAGCATTGCACAGATGGTGAGATCCTTGCAGGCTTCTGTCTGTAAAATTGTTTATACAGTTAAAAAAAGTGGAAAAAATAAAAGACATGCGATCCCCCCCCAATGCATATCCAGCCCCAGGCTCTTTGAGACGGTTCTTGGTGCTAAAATACAGGGAAAACACCCCCGTATTTTAACAACCAGCACCGGGCTCCACTAGTCAAGAAGATAATGCCACAGCCGGGGGTTGGGTTATCAGCCCAGAATTCACAACCCAGGAATGACGGCAACAGCCCCGGACTTCAGCCCTGACCCTTAGGCGTCTGGAGGGGTGTACCTCTTTACTGGGGGGGTCCCCACTCCTCCAGGGAACCTCAGCCAGGGCTGACTAGTTGGGGGGTGGTAATGCCACGGCCGTAGGAACCCGTATAAATGTGTCCCAGGTTGTATGCTTGCAATGGCAAAACATCTGGATGCAAGTTTTGCCATTAGGAGTTTTTGGATTGCAGGAGCATTTATGTTACTTAGAAGACTGCAAGACACTCAAACAAGCTTTTGCTTTTAAAGTGTTGTGTAATGATGAAAGCAGAAAATATGCCGGAGAAAGAGGTTATGTCTCAGGGTAATTATCCTAACAGTGCAAAGGAATAATAGGTGTGTTACAAAAACATCATAAATATGACTTTGATTGAAATGCTTTTCTATTGAATCCAGAGAGCTGTGCTGAGGCAGCTGCGGGGGTCGCATTCTCTCCCATGATGCGTCTCAGCCCAGCCTGATCCCTTCTGTAGGCCGTTATGCAATGTGTGCTAAATATAGGAGTCCTTCTCACCGTCTGATTCCTGGCTTTTATTTTACTCTTGGTGTTTTATATAATGGTAAAATGAAAAAGTGTTTAATTTGCTGGAACAAATTTGTAGTTAGTAATTCCGTTATAAAGTGACCCCGACCCTCCGGCACGGTAGTCCTCCCTCTACATTATTCCCGGTACCGGCTTAGCTGGCTCTGGAAGTAATGACGCGGACACATACTGCACCCAGTTATTTTTAAACACAGATTTGACATCGCAAAACTAATTTGTTTCTTGTGAGGTCACATGTCTTTTATTGTTTTACATCTCTGCAACTGGGCCAAGATGGCGGAATACGCGGGGGGGCCAGGCTTTTACCAGCAATGGTGAGAGTGAGGAGTAATAAGGGGATTTTGTCATCCACGTGTGTTCACCAAATTCTGCTTTACCGGGGTCGCACTAGTGGGTGTTGGTACGCCATGTGGCACAGGACGTCCGGAGTTACTGAGCCTCTCTGAGACCAGCGGCGTACCACAAAGGGCCCACCGAGGGGAATGCAGTCATAGCGGACCACGTTTAGGGGTGTGACCAGTCTCCAGAGGGGGTGTGGCCAGTCACCACAAGTTAACATATGTACTGTATACTCAGGGGTGCTTTAAGAGAGAAGGAGGCCCGTGTGCTGCTCCTCCATTCAGGCCCCTCCTCTCTGCAGGAGCGCTGTAGAGTCTGAGCACTAGAGGGCTCAGACTCTACTTCGCATGCGCAGATCTCCGGGAAAATGGTGCGGCAGCCATTTTCCCAGAGATTTCTCTAGTGCGCATGCGCAGAACTCAGTGAAAATGGCCGCGGCGCCATTTTCACAGGGTTTTAACAGAGCCGGTGATGTCAGCGTGGGACTCCGGAGGGGTGAGTATGAAAAAAATGCAGTGTGTGCCCCCTCTGGACTCGCACACACTGCACCCATTACAGAAACGCCAGTGTGTATAATGTGTAATTAAAGTACACAGCCTGGAACCTGATTACTAGAGGAGGAGGAGAAGGGCCCCAAAGAAATAGGGCCCACTGGGGGTTTCCCCTCTACACCTCTTGGCAAATCCAGCCCTGGATGTACTCATATTTGTCTGTACATTTCACTATGTCTGAGATGCGGCAAAGATGCAAAAAGCCTTTCATACTGTAATGCACACAGGAGGGAAAGCCGCAGCCCCCCTTACACAGATTCCACCTCTGTCACACACAGGAGGAAAAGCCGCAGCCCCCCTTACACAGATTCCACCTCTGTCGCACACAGGAGGAAAAGCCGCAGCCCCCCTTACACAGATTCAGCCTCTGTCGCACACAGGAGGAAAAGCCGCAGCTCCCCTTACACAGATTCAGCCTCTGTCGCACACAGGAGGAAAAGCCGCAGCTCCCCTTACACAGATTCAGCCTCTGTCGCACACAGGAGGGAAAGCCGCAGCCCCCCTTACACAGATTCAGCCTCTGTTGCACACAGTAGGAAAAGCCGCAGCACCCCTTACACAGATTCCGCCTCTCGCACACAGGAGGAAAAGCCGCAGCCCCCCTTACACAGATTCCGCCTCTGTCGCACACAGTAGGAAAAGCTGCAGCACCCCTTACACAGATTCCGCCTCTCGCACACAGGAGGAAAAGCCGCAGCACCCCTTACACAGATTCCGCCTCTCGCACACAGAAGGGAAAGCCGCAGCCCCCCTTACACAGATTCCGCCTCTGTCGCACACAGGAGGAAAAGCCGCAGCCCCCCTTACACAGATTCCGCCTCTGTCGCACACAGGAGGGAAAGCCGCAGCCCCCCTTACACAGATTCCTCCTCCTCTGTCGCACACAGGAGGGAAAGCCGCAGCCCCCCTTACACAGATTCCGCCTCTGTCACACACAGGAGGAAAAGCTGCAGCACCCCTTACACAGATTCCGCCTCTCTCGCACACAGGAGGAAAAGCCGCAGCTCCCCTTACACAGATTCCGCCTCTGTCGCACACAGGAGGAAAAGCCGCAGCCCCCCTTACACAGATTCCGCCTCTGTCACACACAGGAGGAAAAGCCGCAACCCCCCTTACACAGATTCCGCCTCTGTCACACACAGGAGGAAAAGCTGCAGCACCCCTTACACAGATTCCGCCTCTGTCGCATACAGGAGGAAAAGCCGCAGCCCCCCTTACACAGATTCCGCCTCTGTTACACACAGGAGGAAAAGCCGCAGCCCCCCTTACACAGATTCCGCCTCTGTCGCACACAGGAGGAAAAGCCGCAGCACCCCTTACACAGATTCCGCCTCTGTCGCACACAGGTGGAAAAGCCGCAGCCCCCCTTACACAGATTCCGCCTCTGTCACATACAGGAGGGAAAGCCGCAGCCCCCCTTACACAGATTCCGCCTCTGTCACACACAGGAGGGAAAGCCGCAGCCCCCCTTACACAGATTCAGCCTCTGTCACACACGGGAGGAAAAGCCGCAGCCCCCCATACACAGATTCCGCCTCTGTCACACACGGGAGGAAAAGCCGCAGCCCCCCTTACACAGATTCCGCCTCTGTCACACACGGGAGGAAAAGCCGCAGCCCCTCTTACACAGATTCAGCCTCTGTCGCACACAGGAGGAAAAGCCGCAGCCCCCCTTACACAGATTCCGCCTCTCGCACACAGGAGGAAAAGCCGCAGCCCCCCTTACACAGATTCCGCCTCTCTCGCACACAGGAGGAAAAGCCGCAGCCCCCCTTACACAGATTCCGCCTCTCTCGCACACAGGAGGAAAAGCCGCAGCCCCCCTTACACAGATTCCGCCTCTCGCACACAGGAGGGAAAGCCGCAGGAGCCCTTACACAGATTCCGCCTCTGTCGCATACAGGAGGGAAAGCCGCAGCCCCCCTTACACAGATTCCGCCTCTCGCACACAGGAGGGAAAGCCGCAGCCCCCCTTACACAGATTCCGCCTCTGTCGCACACAGGAGGGAAAGCCGCAGCCCCCCTTACACAGATTCCGCCTCTCTCGCACACAGGAGGAAAAGCCGCAGCCCCCCTTACACAGATTCCGCCTCTGTCGCACACAGGAGGGAAAACCGCAGCCCCCCTTACACAGATTCCGCCTCTGTCGCACACAGGAGGGAAAGCCGCAGCCCCCCTTACACAGATTCCGCCTCTCGCACACAGGAGGGAAAGCCGCAGCCCCCCTTACACAGATTCCGCCTCTGTCGCACACAGGAGGGAAAGCCGCAGCCCCCCTTACACAGATTCCGCCTCTCTCGCACACAGGAGGAAAAGCCGCAGCCCACCTTACACAGATTCCGCCTCTGTCGCACACAGGAGGGAAAGCCGCAGCCCCCCTTACACAGATTCCGCCTCTGTCGCATACAGGAGGGAAAGCCGCAGCCCCCCTTACACAGATTCCGCCTCTCGCACACAGGAGGGAAAGCCGCAGCCCCCCTTACACAGATTCAGCCTCTCGCACACAGGAGGGAAAGCCGCAGGAGCCCTTACACAGATTCCGCCTCTGTCGCATACAGGAGGGAAAGCCGCAGCCCCCCTTACACAGATTCCGCCTCTCGCACACAGGAGGAAAAGCCGCTGCCCCCCTTACACAGATTCCGCCTCTCGCACACAGGAGGGAAAGCAGCAGGAGCCCTTACACAGATTCCGCCTCTGTCACACACAGGAGGAAAAGCCGCAGTCCCCCTTACACAGATTCCGCCTCTCGCAAACAGGAGGAAAAGCCGCAGCCCCCCTTACACAGATTCCGCCTCTGTCGCATACAGGAGGAAAAGCCGCAGCTCCCCTTACACAGATTCCGCCTCTCGCACACAGGAGGAAAAGCCGCAGCCCCCCTTACACAGATTCCGCCTCTCGCACACAGGAGGAAAAGCCGCAGCTCCCCTTACACAGATTCCGCCTCTGTCACACACGGGAGGAAAAGCCGCAGCCCCCCTTACATTGATTCCGCATCTGTCGCACACAGGAGGAAAAGCCGCAGCCCCCCTTACACAGATTCCGCCTCTGTCGCACACAGGAGGAAAAGCCGCAGCCCCCCTTACACAGATTCCACCTCTGTCACACACGGGAGGAAAAGCCGCAGCCCCCCTTACACAGATTCCACCTCTGTCACACACGGGAGGAAAAGCCGCAGCCCCCCTTACACAGATTCAGCCTCTGTCGCACACAGGAGGAAAATCCGCAGCCCCCCTTACACAGATTCCATCTCTGTCACACACGGGAGGAAAAGCCGCAGCCCCCCTTACACAGATTCCGCCTCTGTCGCACACAGGAGGGAAAGCCGCAGCCCCCCTTACATTGATTCCGCATCTGTCGCACACAGGAGGAAAAGCCGCAGCCCCCCTTACACAGATTCCGCCTCTGTCGCACACAGGAGGAAAAGCCGCAGCCCCCCTTACACAGATTCCGCCTCTGTCACATACAGGAGGGAAAGCCGCAGCCCCCCTTACACAGATTCCGCCTCTGTCACACACAGGAGGGAAAGCCGCAGCCCCCCTTACACAGATTCAGCCTCTGTCACACACGGGAGGAAAAGCCGCAGCCCCCCATACACAGATTCCGCCTCTGTCACACACGGGAGGAAAAGCCGCAGCCCCCCTTACACAGATTCCGCCTCTGTCACACACGGGAGGAAAAGCCGCAGCCCCTCTTACACAGATTCAGCCTCTGTCGCACACAGTAGGAAAAGCTGCAGCACCCCTTACACAGATTCCGCCTCTCTCGCACACAGGAGGAAAAGCTGCAGCACCCCTTACACAGATTCCGCCTCTGTCGCACACAGGAGGAAAAGCCGCAGCCCCCCTTACACAGATTCCGCCTCTGTCGCACACAGGAGGAAAAGCCGCAGCCCCCCTTACACAGATTCCGCCTCTGTCACATACAGGAGGAAAAGCCGCAGCCCCCCTTACACAGATTCCGCCTCTGTCGCATACAGGAGGAAAAGCCGCAGCACCCCTTTCACAGATTCAGCCTCTGTCGCATACAGGAGGAAAAGCCGCAGCCCCCCTTACACAGATTCCGCCTCTATCGCACACAGGAGGAAAAGCCGCAGCCCCCCTTACACAGATTCCGCCTCTCGCACACAGGAGGGAAAGCCGCAGCCCCCCTTACACAGATTCAGCCTCTGTCGCATACAGGAGGAAAAGCCGCAGCCCCCCTTACACAGATTCCACCTCTGTCACACACGGGAGGAAAAGCCGCAGCCCCCCTTACACAGATTCCGCCTCTGTCACACACAGGAGGAAAAGCCGCAGCATGCCTTACACAGATTCAGCCTCTGTCGCATACAGGAGGAAAAGCCGCAGCCCCCCTTACACAGATTCCGCCTCTGTCGCACACAGGAGGAAAAGCCGCAGCCCCCCTTACACAGATTCCGCCTCTGTCGCACACAGTAGGGAAGGCCGCAGCCCCCCTTACACAGATTCCGCCTCTCGCACACAGGAGGAAAAGCCGCAGCCCCCCTTACACTGATTCCGCCTCTGTCGCACACAGGAGGGAAAGCCGCAGCCCCCCTTACACAGATTCAGCCTCTCGCACACAGGAGGAAAAGCCGCAGCCCCCCTTACACAGATTCCGCCTCTGTCGCACACAGGAGGAAATGCCGCAGCCCTCCTTACACAGATTCCGCCTCTCGCACACAGGAGGGAAAGCCTCAGCCCCCCTTACACAGATTCAGCCTCTGTCGCATACAGGAGGAAAAGCCGCAGCCCCCCTTACACAGATTCCACCTCTGTCACACACGGGAGGAAAAGCCGCAGCCCCCCTTACACAGATTCCGCCTCTGTCACACACAGGAGGAAAAGCCGCAGCCCCCCTTACACAGATTCCGCCTCTGTCCCACACAGGAGGGAAAGCCGCAGCCCCCCTTACACAGATTCCGCCTCTCGCACACAGGAGGGAAATCCGCAGGAGCCCTTACACAGATTCCGCCTCTGTCGCATACAGGAGGAAAAGCCGCAGCTCCCCTTACACAGATTCCGCCTCTCGCACACAGGAGGAAAAGCCGCAGCCCCCCATACACAGATTCCGCCTCTGTCACACACGGGAGGAAAAGCCGCAGCCCCCCTTACATTGATTCCGCATCTGTCGCACACAGGAGGAAAAGCCGCAGCTCCCCTTACACAGATTCCGCCTCTGTCGCACACAGTAGGGAAGGCCGCAGCCCCCCTTACACAGATTCCGCCTCTCGCACACAGGAGGAAAAGCCGCAGCCCCCCTTACACTGATTCCGCCTCTGTCGCACACAGGAGGGAAAGCCGCAGCCCCCCTTACACAGATTCAGCCTCTCGCACACAGGAGGAAAAGCCGCAGCCCCCTTACACAGATTCCGCCTCTGTCGCACACAGGAGGAAATGCCGCAGCCCTCCTTACACAGATTCCGCCTCTCGCACACAGGAGGGAAAGCCTCAGCCCCCCTTACACAGATTCAGCCTCTGTCGCATACAGGAGGAAAAGCCGCAGCCCCCCTTACACAGATTCCACCTCTGTCACACACGGGAGGAAAAGCCGCAGCCCCCCTTACACAGATTCCGCCTCTGTCACACACAGGAGGAAAAGCCGCAGCCCCCCTTACACAGATTCCGCCTCTGTCGCACACAGGAGGGAAAGCCGCAGCCCCCCTTACACAGATTCCGCCTCTCGCACACAGGAGGGAAATCCGCAGGAGCCCTTACACAGATTCCGCCTCTGTCGCATACAGGAGGAAAAGCCGCAGCTCCCCTTACACAGATTCCGCCTCTCGCACACAGGAGGAAAAGCCGCAGCCCCCCATACACAGATTCCGCCTCTGTCACACACGGGAGGAAAAGCCGCAGCCCCCCTTACATTGATTCCGCTTCTGTCGCACACAGGAGGAAAAGCCGCAGCTCCCCTTACACAGATTCCGCCTCTGTCACACACAGGAGGAAAAGCCGCAGCTCCCCTTACACAGATTCCGCCTCTGTCGCACACAGGAGGAAAAGCCGCAGCCCCCCTTACACAGATTCAGCCTCTGTCGCATACAGGAGGAAAAGCCGCAGTTCCCCTTACACAGATTCCGCCTCTGTCGCACACAGGAGGAAAAGCCGCAGTTCCCCTTACACAGATTCCGCCTCTCGCACACAGGAGGAAAAGCCGCAGCCCCCCTTACACAGATTCCGCCTCTCGCACACAGGAGGGAAAGCCGCAGCGCCCCTTACCCAGATTCAGCCTCTGTCGCATACAGGAGGAAAAGCCGCAGCCCCCCTTACACAGATTCCACCTCTGTCACACACGGGAGGAAAAGCCGCAGCCCCCCTTACACAGATTCCGCCTCTGTCACACACAGGAGGAAAAGCCGCAGCATGCCTTACACAGATTCAGCCTCTGTCGCATACAGGAGGAAAAGCCGCAGCCCCCCTTACACAGATTCCGCCTCTGTCGCACACAGGAGGAAAAGCCGCAGCCCCCCTTACACAGATTCCGCCTCTGTCGCACACAGGAGGGAATGCCGCAGCCCCCCTTACACAGATTCCGCCTCTCGCACACAGGAGGAAAAGCCGAAGCCCCCCTTACACAGATTCCGCCTCTGTCGCACACAGGAGGGAAAGCCACAGCCCCCCTTACACAGATTCCGCCTCTCGCACACAGGAGGAAAAGCCGCAGCCCCCCTTACACAGATTCCGCCTCTGTCGCACACAGGAGGAAATGCCGCAGCCCCCCTTACACAGATTCCGCCTCTCGCACACAGGAGGGAAAGACGCAGCCCCCCTTACACAGATTCAGCCTCTGTCGCATACAGGAGGAAAAGCCGCAGCCCCCCTTACACAGATTCCACCTCTGTCACACACGGGAGGAAAAGCCGCAGCCCCCCTTACACAGATTCAGCCTCTGTCACACACAGGAGGAAAAGCCGCAGCACCCCTTACACAGATTCCGCCTCTGTCGCACACAGGAGGGTAAGCCGCAGCTCCCCTTACACAGATTCCGCCTCTGTCGCACACAGGAGGAAAAGCCGCAGGTCCCCTTACACAGATTCCGCCTCTCGCACACAGGAGGAAAAGCCGCAGCCCCCCATACACAGATTCCGCCTCTGTCACACACGGGAGGATAAGCCGCAGCCCCCCTTACATTGATTCCGCATCTGTCGCACACAGGAGGAAAAGCCGCAGCTCCCCTTACATTGATTCCGCATCTGTCGCACACAGGAGGAAAAGCCGCAGCTCCCCTTACACAGATTCCGCCTCTGTCACACACAGGAGGAAAAGCCGCAGCCCCCCTTACACAGATTCCACCTCTGTCGCACACAGGAGGAAAAGCCGCAGCTCCCCTTTCACAGATTCAGCCTCTGTCACACACAGGAGGAAAAGCCGCAGCCCCCCTTACACAGATTCCGCCTCTGTCGCACACAGGAGGAAAAGCCGCAGCCCCCCTTACACAGATTCAGCCTCTGTCACACACAGGAGGAAAAGACGCAGCCCCCCTTACACAGATTCCGCCTCTCACACACAGTAGGAAAAGCCGCAGCCCCCCTTACACAGATTCAGCCTCTGTCGCACACAGGAGGGAAAGCCGCAGCCCCCCTTACACAGATTCCGCCTCTGTCGCACACAGGAGGAAAAGCCGCAGCCCCCCTTACACAGATTCCGCCTCTGTCGCACACAGGAGCGACAGCCGCAGCCCCACTTACACAGATTCCGCCTCTGTCACACACGGGAGGAAAAGCCGCAGCCCCCCTTACACAGATTCCGCCTCTGTCGCACACAGGAGGAAAAGCCGCAGCCCCCCTTACACAGATTCCGCCTCTGTCGCACACAGGAGGGAAAGCTGCAGCCCCCCTTACACAGATTCCGCCTCTGTCGCATACAGGAGGAAAAGCCGCAGCCCCCCTTACACAGATTCCGCCTCTGTCGCACACAGGAGGAAAAGCCGCGGCACCCCTTACACAGATTCCGCCTCTGTCGCATACAGGAGGAAAAGCCGCAGCCCCCCTTACACAGATTCCGCCTCTGTCGCACACAGGAGGAAAAGCCGCAGCCCCCCTTACATAGATTCCGCCTCTGTCGCACACAGGACGAAAAGCCGCAGCCCCCCTTACACAGATTCCGCCTCTGTCGCACACAGGAGGAAAAGCCGCAGCCCCCCTTACACAGATTCCGCCTCTGTCGCACACAGGAGGAAAAGCCGCAGCCCCCCTTACACAGATTCCGCCTCTGTCGCACACAGGAGGGAAAGCCGCAGCCCCCCTTACACAGATTCAGCCTCTGTCGCATACAGGAGGAAAAGCCGCAGTTCCCCTTACACAGATTCCGCCTCTGTCGCACACAGGAGGAAAAGCCGCAGTTCCCCTTACACAGATTCCGCCTCTCGCACACAGGAGGAAAAGCCGCAGCCCCCCTTACACAGATTCCGCCTCTCGCACACAGGAGGGAAAGCCGCAGCGCCCCTTACCCAGATTCAGCCTCTGTCACACACAGGAGGAAAAGCCGCAGCATGCCTTACACAGATTCAGCCTCTGTCGCATACAGGAGGAAAAGCCGCAGCCCCCCTTACACAGATTCCGCCTCTGTCGCACACAGGAGGAAAAGCCGCAGCCCCCCTTACACAGATTCCGCCTCTGTCGCACACAGGAGGGAATGCCGCAGCCCCCCTTACACAGATTCCGCCTCTCGCACACAGGAGGAAAAGCCGAAGCCCCCCTTACACAGATTCCGCCTCTGTCGCACACAGGAGGGAAAGCCGCAGCCCCCCTTACACAGATTCCGCCTCTCGCACACAGGAGGAAAAGCCGCAGCCCCCCTTACACAGATTCCGCCTCTGTCGCACACAGGAGGAAATGCCGCAGCCCCCCTTACACAGATTCCGCCTCTCGCACACAGGAGGGAAAGACGCAGCCCCCCTTACACAGATTCAGCCTCTGTCGCATACAGGAGGAAAAGCCGCAGCCCCCCTTACACAGATTCCACCTCTGTCACACACGGGAGGAAAAGCCGCAGCCCCCCTTACACAGATTCAGCCTCTGTCACACACAGGAGGAAAAGCCGCAGCACCCCTTACACAGATTCCGCCTCTGTCGCACACAGGAGGGTAAGCCGCAGCTCCCCTTACACAGATTCCGCCTCTGTCGCACACAGGAGGAAAAGCCGCAGGTCCCCTTACACAGATTCCGCCTCTCGCACACAGGAGGAAAAGCCGCAGCCCCCCATACACAGATTCCGCCTCTGTCACACACGGGAGGATAAGCCGCAGCCCCCCTTACATTGATTCCGCATCTGTCGCACACAGGAGGAAAAGCCGCAGCTCCCCTTACATTGATTCCGCATCTGTCGCACACAGGAGGAAAAGCCGCAGCTCCCCTTACACAGATTCCGCCTCTGTCACACACAGGAGGAAAAGCCGCAGCCCCCCTTACACAGATTCCACCTCTGTCGCACACAGGAGGAAAAGCCACAGCTCCCCTTTCACAGATTCAGCCTCTGTCACACACAGGAGGAAAAGCCGCAGCCCCCCTTACACAGATTCCGCCTCTGTCGCACACAGGAGGAAAAGCCGCAGCCCCCCTTACACAGATTCAGCCTCTGTCACACACAGGAGGAAAAGACGCAGCCCCCCTTACACAGATTCCGCCTCTCACACACAGTAGGAAAAGCCGCAGCCCCCCTTACACAGAATCAGCCTCTGTCGCACACAGGAGGGAAAGCCGCAGCCCCCCTTACACAGATTCCGCCTCTGTCGCACACAGGAGGAAAAGCCGCAGCCCCCCTTACACAGATTCCGCCTCTGTCGCACACAGGAGCGACAGCCGCAGCCCCACTTACACAGATTCCGCCTCTGTCACACACGGGAGGAAAAGCCGCAGCCCCCCTTACACAGATTCCGCCTCTGTCGCACACAGGAGGAAAAGCCGCAGCCCCCCTTACACAGATTCCGCCTCTGTCGCACACAGGAGGGAAAGCTGCAGCCCCCCTTACACAGATTCCGCCTCTGTCGCATACAGGAGGAAAAGCCGCAGCCCCCCTTACACAGATTCCGCCTCTGTCGCACACAGGAGGAAAAGCCGCGGCACCCCTTACACAGATTCCGCCTCTGTCGCATACAGGAGGAAAAGCCGCAGCCCCCCTTACACAGATTCCGCCTCTGTCGCACACAGGAGGAAAAGCCGCAGCCCCCCTTACATAGATTCCGCCTCTGTCGCACACAGGACGAAAAGCCGCAGCCCCCCTTACACAGATTCCGCCTCTGTCGCACACAGGAGGAAAAGCCGCAGCCCCCCTTACACAGATTCCGCCTCTGTCGCACACAGGAGGAAAAGCCGCAGCCCCCCTTACACAGATTCCGCCTCTGTCGCACACAGTAGGGAAAGCCGCAGCCCCCCTTACACAGATTCCGCATCTGTCACACACAGGAGGAAAAGCCGCAGCCCCCCTTACATTGATTCCGCCTCTGTCGCACACAGGAGGAAAAGCCGCAGCCCCCCTTACACAGATTCCGCCTCTGTCGCACACAGGAGGAAAAGCCGCAGCCCCCCTTACACAGATTCCGCCTCTGTCGCACACAGGAGGAAAAGCCGCAGCCCCCCTTATACAGATTCAGCCTCTGTCGCACACAGGAGGAAAAGCCGCAGCCCCCCTTACACAGATTCCGCCTCTGTCGCACACAGGAGGGAAAGCCGCAGCCCCCCTTACACAGATTCCGCATCTGTCACACACAGGAGGAAAAGCCGCAGCCCCCCTTACATTGATTCCGCCTCTGTCGCACACAGGAGGAAAAGCCGCAGCCCCCCTTACACAGATTCAGCCTCTGTCACACACAGGAGGAAAAGCCGCAGCCCCCCTTACACAGATTCCGCCTCTGTCGCACACAGGAGGAAAAGCCGCAGCCCCCCTTACACAGATTCAGCCTCTGTCACACACAGGAGGAAAAGACGCAGCCCCCCTTACACAGATTCCGCCTCTCACACACAGTAGGAAAAGCCGCAGCCCCCCTTACACAGATTCAGCCTCTGTCGCACACAGGAGGGAAAGCCGCAGCCCCCCTTACACAGATTCCGCCTCTGTCGCACACAGGAGGAAAAGCCGCAGCCCCCCTTACACAGATTCCGCCTCTGTCGCACACAGGAGCGACAGCCGCAGCCCCCCTTACACAGATTCCGCCTCTGTCACACACGGGAGGAAAAGCCGCAGCCCCCCTTACACAGATTCCGCCTCTGTCGCACACAGGAGGAAAAGCCGCAGCCCCCCTTACACAGATTCCGCCTCTGTCGCACACAGGAGGGAAAGCTGCAGCCCCCCTTACACAGATTCCGCCTCTCTCGCATACAGGAGGAAAAGCCGCAGCCCCCCTTACACAGATTCCGCCTCTGTCGCACACAGGAGGAAAAGCCGCAGCCCCCCTTACACAGATTCCGCCTCTGTCGCATACAGGAGGAAAAGCCGCAGCCCCCCTTACACAGATTCCGCCTCTGTCGCACACAGGAGGAAAAGCCGCAGCACCCCTTACACAGATTCCGCCTCTGTCGCATACAGGAGGAAAAGCCGCAGCCCCCCTTACACAGATTCCGCCTCTGTCGCACACAGGAGGAAAAGCCGCAGCCCCCCTTACATAGATTCCGCCTCTGTCGCACACAGGACGAAAAGCCGCAGCCCCCTTACACAGATTCCGCCTCTGTCGCACACAGGAGGAAAAGCCGCAGCCCCCCTTACACAGATTCCGCCTCTGTCGCACACAGGAGGAAAAGCCGCAGCCCCCCTTACACAGATTCCACCTCTGTCGCACACAGGAGGGAAAGCCGCAGCCCCCCTTACACAGATTCCGCATCTGTCACACACAGGAGGAAAAGCCGCAGCCCCCCTTACATTGATTCCGCCTCTGTCGCACACAGGAGGAAAAGCCGCAGCCCCCCTTACACAGATTCCGCCTCTGTCGCACACAGGAGGAAAAGCCGCAGCCCCCCTTACACAGATTCCGCCTCTGTCGCACACAGGAGGAAAAGCCGCAGCCCCCCTTACACAGATTCCGCCTCTGTCGCACACAGGAGGAAAAGCCGCAGCCCCCCTTACACAGATTCCGCCTCTGTCGCACACAGGAGGAAAAGCTGCAGCCCCCCTTACACAGATTCAGCCTCTGTCGCACACAGGAGGAAAAGCCGCAGCCCCCCTTACACAGATTCCGCCTCTGTCGCACACAGGAGGGAAAGCCGCAGCCCCCCTTACACAGATTCCGCATCTGTCACACACAGGAGGAAAAGCCGCAGCACCCCTTACACAGATTCCGCCTCTGTCGCATACAGGAGGAAAAGCCGCAGCCCCCCTTACACAGATTCCGCCTCTGTCGCACACAGGAGGAAAAGCCGCAGCCCCCCTTACACAGATTCCGCCTCTGTCGCATACAGGAGGAAAAGCCGCAGCCCCCCTTACACAGATTCCGCCTCTGTCGCACACAGGAGGAAAAGCCGCAGCACCCCTTACACAGATTCCGCCTCTGTCGCATACAGGAGGAAAAGCCGCAGCCCCCCTTACACAGATTCCGCCTCTGTCGCACACAGGAGGAAAAGCCGCAGCCCCCCTTACATAGATTCCGCCTCTGTCGCACACAGGACGAAAAGCCGCAGCCCCCTTACACAGATTCCGCCTCTGTCGCACACAGGAGGAAAAGCCGCAGCCCCCCTTACACAGATTCCGCCTCTGTCGCACACAGGAGGAAAAGCCGCAGCCCCCCTTACACAGATTCCACCTCTGTCGCACACAGGAGGGAAAGCCGCAGCCCCCCTTACACAGATTCCGCATCTGTCACACACAGGAGGAAAAGCCGCAGCCCCCCTTACATTGATTCCGCCTCTGTCGCACACAGGAGGAAAAGCCGCAGCCCCCCTTACACAGATTCCGCCTCTGTCGCACACAGGAGGAAAAGCCGCAGCCCCCCTTACACAGATTCCGCCTCTGTCGCACACAGGAGGAAAAGCCGCAGCCCCCCTTACACAGATTCCGCCTCTGTCGCACACAGGAGGAAAAGCCGCAGCCCCCCTTACACAGATTCCGCCTCTGTCGCACACAGGAGGAAAAGCTGCAGCCCCCCTTACACAGATTCAGCCTCTGTCGCACACAGGAGGAAAAGCCGCAGCCCCCCTTACACAGATTCCGCCTCTGTCGCACACAGGAGGAAAAGCCGCAGCCCCCCTTACACAGATTCCGCCTCTGTCGCACACAGGAGGAAAAGCCGCAGCCCCCCTTACACAGATTCCGCCTCTGTCGCACACAGGAGGAAAAGCCGCAGCCCCCCTTACACAGATTCCGCCTCTGTCGCACACAGGAGGAAAAGCTGCAGCCCCCCTTACACAGATTCAGCCTCTGTCGCACACAGGAGGAAAAGCCGCAGCCCCCCTTACACAGATTCCGCCTCTGTCGCACACAGGAGGGAAAGCCGCAGCCCCCCTTACACAGATTCCGCATCTGTCACACACAGGAGGAAAAGCCGCAGCACCCCTTACACAGATTCCGCCTCTGTCGCATACAGGAGGAAAAGCCGCAGCCCCCCTTACACAGATTCCGCCTCTGTCGCACACAGGAGGAAAAGCCGCAGCCCCCCTTACACAGATTCCGCCTCTGTCGCATACAGGAGGAAAAGCCGCAGCCCCCCTTACACAGATTCCGCCTCTGTCGCACACAGGAGGAAAAGCCGCAGCACCCCTTACACAGATTCCGCCTCTGTCGCATACAGGAGGAAAAGCCGCAGCCCCCCTTACACAGATTCCGCCTCTGTCGCACACAGGAGGAAAAGCCGCAGCCCCCCTTACATAGATTCCGCCTCTGTCGCACACAGGACGAAAAGCCGCAGCCCCCTTACACAGATTCCGCCTCTGTCGCACACAGGAGGAAAAGCCGCAGCCCCCCTTACACAGATTCCGCCTCTGTCGCACACAGGAGGAAAAGCCGCAGCCCCCCTTACACAGATTCCACCTCTGTCGCACACAGGAGGGAAAGCCGCAGCCCCCCTTACACAGATTCCGCATCTGTCACACACAGGAGGAAAAGCCGCAGCCCCCCTTACATTGATTCCGCCTCTGTCGCACACAGGAGGAAAAGCCGCAGCCCCCCTTACACAGATTCCGCCTCTGTCGCACACAGGAGGAAAAGCCGCAGCCCCCCTTACACAGATTCCGCCTCTGTCGCACACAGGAGGAAAAGCCGCAGCCCCCCTTACACAGATTCCGCCTCTGTCGCACACAGGAGGAAAAGCCGCAGCCCCCCTTACACAGATTCCGCCTCTGTCGCACACAGGAGGAAAAGCTGCAGCCCCCCTTACACAGATTCAGCCTCTGTCGCACACAGGAGGAAAAGCCGCAGCCCCCCTTACACAGATTCCGCCTCTGTCGCACACAGGAGGGAAAGCCGCAGCCCCCCTTACACAGATTCCGCATCTGTCACACACAGGAGGAAAAGCCGCAGCCCCCCTTACATTGATTCCGCCTCTGTCGCACACAGGAGGAAAAGCCGCAGCCCCCCTTACACAGATTCAGCCTCTGTCACACACAGGAGGAAAAGCCGCAGCCCCCCTTACACAGATTCCGCCTCTGTCGCACACAGGAGGAAAAGCCGCAGCCCCCCTTACACAGATTCAGCCTCTGTCACACACAGGAGGAAAAGCCGCAGCCCCCCTTACACAGATTCCGCCTCTCACACACAGTAGGAAAAGCCGCAGCCCCCCTTACACAGATTCAGCCTCTGTCGCACACAGGAGGGAAAGCCGCAGCCCCCCTTACACAGATTCCGCCTCTGTCGCACACAGGAGGAAAAGCCGCAGCCCCCCTTACACAGATTCCGCCTCTGTCGCACACAGGAGGAAAAGCCGCAGCCCCCCTTACACAGATTCCGCCTCTGTCACACACAGGAGGAAAAGCCGCAGCCCCCCTTACACAGATTCCGCCTCTGTCACACACAGGAGGAAAAGCCGCAGCCCCCCTTACACAGATTCAGCGTCTGTCGTACACAGGAGCGACAGCCGCAGCCCCCCTTACACAGATTCAGCCTCTGTCACACACGGGAGGAAAAGCCGCAGCCCCCCTTACACAGATTCCGCCTCTGTCGCACACAGGAGGAAAAGCCGCAGCCCCCCTTACACAGATTCCGCCTCTGTCGCACACAGGAGGGAAAGCTGCAGCCCCCCTTACACAGATTCCGCCTCTGTCGCATACAGGAGGAAAAGCCGCAGCCCCCCTTACACAGATTCCGCCTCTGTCGCACACAGGAGGAAAAGCCGCAGCCCCCCTTACATAGATTCCGCCTCTGTCGCACACAGGACGAAAAGCCGCAGCCCCCCTTACACAGATTCCGCCTCTGTCGCACACAGGAGGAAAAGCCGCAGCCCCCCTTACACAGATTCCGCCTCTGTCGCACACAGGAGGAAAAGCCGCAGCCCCCCTTACACAGATTCCGCCTCTGTCGCACACAGGAGGGAAAGCAGCAGCCCCCCTTACACAGATTCCGCATCTGTCACACACAGGAGGAAAAGCCGCAGCCCCCCTTACATTGATTCCGCCTCTGTCGCACACAGGAGGAAAAGCCGCAGCCCCCCTTACACAGATTCCGCCTCTGTCGCACACAGGAGGAAAAGCCGCAGCCCCCCTTACACAGATTCCGCCTCTGTCGCACACAGGAGGAAAAGCCGCAGCCCCCCTTACACAGATTCAGCCTCTGTCACACACAGGAGGAAAAGCCGCAGCCCCCCTTACACAGATTCCGCCTCTGTCGCACACAGGAGGGAAAGCCGCAGCCCCCCTTACACAGATTCCGCATCTGTCACACACAGGAGGAAAAGCCGCAGCCCCCCTTACATTGATTCCGCCTCTGTCGCACACAGGAGGAAAAGCCGCAGCCCCCCTTACACAGATTCCGCCTCTGTCGCACACAGGAGGAAAAGCCGCAGCCCCCCTTACACAGATTCAGCCTCTGTCGCACACAGGAGGAAAAGCCGCAGCCCCCCTTACACAGATTCCGCCTCTGTCGCACACAGGAGGGAAAGCCGCAGCCCCCCTTACACAGATTCCGCATCTCACACACAGTAGGAAAAGCCGCAGCCCCCCTTACACAGATTCAGCCTCTGTCGCACACAGGAGGGAAAGCCGCAGCCCCCCTTACACAGATTCCGCCTCTGCGCACACAGGAGGAAAAGCCGCAGCCCCCCTTACACAGATTCCGCCTCTGTCGCACACAGGAGGGACAGCCGCAGCCCCCCTTACACAGATTCCGCCTCTGTCACACACGGGAGGAAAAGCCGCAGCCCCCCTTACACAGATTCCGCCTCTGTCGCACACAGGAGGAAAAGCCGCAGCCCCCCTTACACAGATTCCGCCTCTGTCGCACACAGGAGGGAAAGCTGCAGCCCCCCTTACACAGATTCCGCCTCTGTCGCATACAGGAGGAAAAGCCGCAGCCCCCCTTACACAGATTCCGCCTGTGTCGCACACAGGAGGAAAAGCCGCAGCACCCCTTACACAGATTCCGCCTCTGTCGCATACAGGAGGAAAAGCCGCAGCCCCCCTTACACAGATTCCGCCTCTGTCGCACACAGGAGGAAAAGCCGCAGCCCCCCTTACACAGATTCCGCCTCTGTCGCACACAGGACGAAAAGCCGCAGCCCCCCTTACACAGATTCCGCCTCTGTCGCACACAGGAGGAAAAGCCGCAGCCCCCCTTACACAGATTCCGCCTCTGTCGCACACAGGAGGAAAAGCCGCAGCCCCCCTTACACAGATTCCGCCTCTGTCGCACACAGGAGGGAAAGCCGCAGCCCCCCTTACACAGATTCCGCATCTGTCACACACAGGAGGAAAAGCCGCAGCCCCCCTTACATTGATTCCGCCTCTGTCGCACACAGGAGGAAAAGCCGCAGCCCCCCTTACACAGATTCCGCCTCTGTCGCACACAGGAGGAAAAGCCGCAGCCCCCCTTACACAGATTCCGCCTCTGTCGCACACAGGAGGAAAAGCCGCAGCCCCCCTTACACAGATTCCGCCTCTGTCGCACACAGGAGGGAAAGCCGCAGCCCCCCTTACACAGATTCCGCATCTGTCACACACAGGAGGAAAAGCCGCAGCCCCCCTTACAATGATTCCGCCTCTGTCGCACACAGGAGGAAAAGCCGCAGCCCCCCTTACACAGATTCCGCCTCTGTCGCACACAGGAGGAAAAGCCGCAGCCCCCCTTACACAGATTCCGCCTCTGTTGCACACAGGAGGAAAAGCCGCAGCCCCCCTTACACAGATTCCGCCTCTGTCGCACACAGGAGGGAAAGCCGCAGCCCCCCTTACAAAGATTCCGCCTCTCGCACACAGGAGGAAAAGCCGCAGCCCCCCTTACACAGATTCAGCCTCTGTCGCACACAGGAGGAAAAGCCGCAGCCCCCCTTACACAGATTCCGCCTCTGTCGCACACAGGAGGAAAAGCCGCAGCCCCCCTTACACAGATTCCGCCTCTGTCGCATACAGGAGGAAAAGCTGCAGCCCCCCTTACACAGATTCCGCCTCTGTCGCACACAGGAGGAAAAGCTGCAGCCCCCCTTACACAGATTCCGCCTCTGTCGCACACAGGAGGAAAAGCCGCAGCCCCCTTACACAGATTCCGCCTCTGTCGCACACAGGAGGAAAAGCCGCAGCACCCCTTACACAGATTCCGCCTCTGTCACACACAGGAGGAAAAGCCGCAGCCCCCCTTACACAGATTCAGCCTCTGTCGCACACAGGAGGAAAAGCCGCAGCCCCCCTTACACAGATTCCGCCTCTGTCGCACACAGGAGGGAAAGCCGCAGCCCCCCTTACACAGATTCCGCATCTCACACACAGTAGGAAAAGCCGCAGCCCCCCTTACACAGATTCAGCCTCTGTCGCACACAGGAGGGAAAGCCGCAGCCCCCCTTACACAGATTCCGCCTCTGCGCACACAGGAGGAAAAGCCGCAGCCCCCCTTACACAGATTCCGCCTCTGTCGCACACAGGAGGGACAGCCGCAGCCCCCCTTACACAGATTCCGCCTCTGTCACACACGGGAGGAAAAGCCGCAGCCCCCCTTACACAGATTCCGCCTCTGTCGCACACAGGAGGAAAAGCCGCAGCCCCCCTTACACAGATTCCGCCTCTGTCGCACACAGGAGGGAAAGCTGCAGCCCCCCTTACACAGATTCCGCCTCTGTCGCATACAGGAGGAAAAGCCGCAGCCCCCCTTACACAGATTCCGCCTCTGTCGCACACAGGAGGAAAAGCCGCAGCACCCCTTACACAGATTCCGCCTCTGTCGCATACAGGAGGAAAAGCCGCAGCCCCCCTTACACAGATTCCGCCTCTGTCGCACACAGGAGGAAAAGCCGCAGCCCCCCTTACACAGATTCCGCCTCTGTCGCACACAGGACGAAAAGCCGCAGCCCCCCTTACACAGATTCCGCCTCTGTCGCACACAGGAGGAAAAGCCGCAGCCCCCCTTACACAGATTCCGCCTCTGTCGCACACAGGAGGAAAAGCCGCAGCCCCCCTTACACAGATTCCGCCTCTGTCGCACACAGGAGGGAAAGCCGCAGCCCCCCTTACACAGATTCCGCATCTGTCACACACAGGAGGAAAAGCCGCAGCCCCCCTTACATTGATTCCGCCTCTGTCGCACACAGGAGGAAAAGCCGCAGCCCCCCTTACACAGATTCCGCCTCTGTCGCACACAGGAGGAAAAGCCGCAGCCCCCCTTACACAGATTCCGCCTCTGTCGCACACAGGAGGAAAAGCCGCAGCCCCCCTTACACAGATTCCGCCTCTGTCGCACACAGGAGGGAAAGCCGCAGCCCCCCTTACACAGATTCCGCATCTGTCACACACAGGAGGAAAAGCCGCAGCCCCCCTTACACAGATTCCGCCTCTGTCGCACACAGGAGGGAAAGCCGCAGCCCCCCTTACACAGATTCAGCCTCTGTCGCACACAGGAGGGAAAGCCGCAGCCCCCCTTACACAGATTCCGCCTCTGCGCACACAGGAGGAAAAGCCGCAGCCCCCCTTACACAGATTCCGCCTCTGTCGCACACAGGAGGGACAGCCGCAGCCCCCCTTACACAGATTCCGCCTCTGTCACACACGGGAGGAAAAGCCGCAGCCCCCCTTACACAGATTCCGCCTCTGTCGCACACAGGAGGAAAAGCCGCAGCCCCCCTTACACAGATTCCGCCTCTGTCGCACACAGGAGGGAAAGCTGCAGCCCCCCTTACACAGATTCCGCCTCTGTCGCATACAGGAGGAAAAGCCGCAGCCCCCCTTACACAGATTCCGCCTCTGTCGCACACAGGAGGAAAAGCCGCAGCACCCCTTACACAGATTCCGCCTCTGTCGCATACAGGAGGAAAAGCCGCAGCCCCCCTTACACAGATTCCGCCTCTGTCGCACACAGGAGGAAAAGCCGCAGCCCCCCTTACACAGATTCCGCCTCTGTCGCACACAGGACGAAAAGCCGCAGCCCCCCTTACACAGATTCCGCCTCTGTCGCACACAGGAGGAAAAGCCGCAGCCCCCCTTACACAGATTCCGCCTCTGTCGCACACAGGAGGAAAAGCCGCAGCCCCCCTTACACAGATTCCGCCTCTGTCGCACACAGGAGGGAAAGCCGCAGCCCCCCTTACACAGATTCCGCATCTGTCACACACAGGAGGAAAAGCCGCAGCCCCCCTTACATTGATTCCGCCTCTGTCGCACACAGGAGGAAAAGCCGCAGCCCCCCTTACACAGATTCCGCCTCTGTCGCACACAGGAGGAAAAGCCGCAGCCCCCCTTACACAGATTCCGCCTCTGTCGCACACAGGAGGAAAAGCCGCAGCCCCCCTTACACAGATTCCGCCTCTGTCGCACACAGGAGGGAAAGCCGCAGCCCCCCTTACACAGATTCCGCATCTGTCACACACAGGAGGAAAAGCCGCAGCCCCCCTTACAATGATTCCGCCTCTGTCGCACACAGGAGGAAAAGCCGCAGCCCCCCTTACACAGATTCCGCCTCTGTCGCACACAGGAGGAAAAGCCGCAGCCCCCCTTACACAGATTCCGCCTCTGTTGCACACAGGAGGAAAAGCCGCAGCCCCCCTTACACAGATTCCGCCTCTGTCGCACACAGGAGGGAAAGCCGCAGCCCCCCTTACAAAGATTCCGCCTCTCGCACACAGGAGGAAAAGCCGCAGCCCCCCTTACACAGATTCAGCCTCTGTCGCACACAGGAGGAAAAGCCGCAGCCCCCCTTACACAGATTCCGCCTCTGTCGCACACAGGAGGAAAAGCCGCAGCCCCCCTTACACAGATTCCGCCTCTGTCGCATACAGGAGGAAAAGCTGCAGCCCCCCTTACACAGATTCCGCCTCTGTCGCACACAGGAGGAAAAGCTGCAGCCCCCCTTACACAGATTCCGCCTCTGTCGCACACAGGAGGAAAAGCCGCAGCCCCCTTACACAGATTCCGCCTCTGTCGCACACAGGAGGAAAAGCCGCAGCACCCCTTACACAGATTCCGCCTCTGTCACACACAGGAGGAAAAGCCGCAGCCCCCCTTACACAGATTCCGCCTCTGTCGCACACAGGAGGAAGAGCCGCAGCTCCCCTTACACAGATTCCGCCTCTGTCGCACACAGGAGGAAAAGCCGCAGCCCTCCTTACACAGATTCCGCCTCTGTCGCACACAGGAGGAAAAGCCGCAGCCCCCCTTACACAGATTCCGCCTCTGTCGCACACAGGAGGAAAAGCCGCAGCTCCGCTTACACAGATTCCGCCTCTGTCGCACACAGGAGGAAAAGCCGCAGCCCTCCTTACACAGATTCCGCCTCTGTCGCACACAGGAGGAAAAGCCGCAGCCCCCCTTACACAGATTCCGCCTCTGTCGCACACAGGAGGAAAAGCCGCAGCTCCGCTTACACAGATTCCGCCTCTGTCGCACACAGGAGGAAAAGCCGCAGCCCCCCTTACACAGATTCCGCCTCTGTCACACACGGGAGGAAAAGCCGCAGCCCCCCTTACACAGATTCAGCCTCTGTCGCATACAGGAGGAAAAGCCGCAGCATGCCTTACACAGATTCAGCCTCTGTCGCATACAGGAGGGAAAGCCGCAGCCCCCCTTACACAGATTCCACCTCTGTCACACACGGGAGGAAAAGCCGCAGCTCCCCTTACACAGATTCAGCCTCTGTCGCACACAGGAGGAAAAGCCGCAGCCCCCCTTACACAGATTCCGCCTCTGTCGCACACAGGAGGAAAAGCCGCAGCCCCCCTTACACAGATTCCGCCTCTCGCACACAGGAGGAAAAGCCGCAGGAGCCCTTACACAGATTCAGCCTCTGTCGCACACAGGAGGAAAAGCCGCAGCCCCCCTTACACAGATTCCACCTCTGTCACACACGGGAGGAAAAGCCGCAGCCCCCCTTACACAGATTCCGCCTCTGTCGCACACAGGAGGGAAAGCTGCAGCCCCCCTTACACAGATTCAGCCTCTGTCGCACACAGGAGGAAAGCCGCAGCCCCCCTTACACAGATTCCGCCTCTGTCGCACACAGGAGGAAAAGCCGCAGCCCCCCTTACACAGATTCAGCCTCTGTCGCATACAGGAGGGAAAGCCGCAGCCCCCCTTACACAGATTCCACCTCTGTCACACATGGGAGGAAAAGCCGCAGCTCCCCTTACACAGATTCAGCCTCTGTCGCACACAGGAGGAAAAGCCGCAGCCCCCCTTACACAGATTCCGCCTCTGTCGCACACAGGAGGAAAAGCCGCAGCCCCCCTTACACAGATTCCGCCTCTGTCGCACACAGGAGGAAAAGCCGCAGCCCCCCTTATACAGATTCAGCCTCTGTCGCACACAGGAGGAAAAGCCGCAGCCCCCCTTACACAGATTCCGCCTCTGTCGCACACAGGAGGGAAAGCCGCAGCCCCCCTTACACAGATTCCGCATCTGTCACACACAGGAGGAAAAGCCGCAGCCCCCCTTACATTGATTCCGCCTCTGTCGCACACAGGAGGAAAAGCCGCAGCCCCCCTTACACAGATTCAGCCTCTGTCACACACAGGAGGAAAAGCCGCAGCCCCCCTTACACAGATTCCGCCTCTGTCGCACACAGGAGGAAAAGCCGCAGCCCCCCTTACACAGATTCAGCCTCTGTCACACACAGGAGGAAAAGACGCAGCCCCCCTTACACAGATTCCGCCTCTCACACACAGTAGGAAAAGCCGCAGCCCCCCTTACACAGATTCAGCCTCTGTCGCACACAGGAGGGAAAGCCGCAGCCCCCCTTACACAGATTCCGCCTCTGTCGCACACAGGAGGAAAAGCCGCAGCCCCCCTTACACAGATTCCGCCTCTGTCGCACACAGGAGCGACAGCCGCAGCCCCCCTTACACAGATTCCGCCTCTGTCACACACGGGAGGAAAAGCCGCAGCCCCCCTTACACAGATTCCGCCTCTGTCGCACACAGGAGGAAAAGCCGCAGCCCCCCTTACACAGATTCCGCCTCTGTCGCACACAGGAGGGAAAGCTGCAGCCCCCCTTACACAGATTCCGCCTCTCTCGCATACAGGAGGAAAAGCCGCAGCCCCCCTTACACAGATTCCGCCTCTGTCGCACACAGGAGGAAAAGCCGCAGCACCCCTTACACAGATTCCGCCTCTGTCGCATACAGGAGGAAAAGCCGCAGCCCCCCTTACACAGATTCCGCCTCTGTCGCACACAGGAGGAAAAGCCGCAGCCCCCCTTACACAGATTCCGCCTCTGTCGCATACAGGAGGAAAAGCCGCAGCCCCCCTTACACAGATTCCGCCTCTGTCGCACACAGGAGGAAAAGCCGCAGCACCCCTTACACAGATTCCGCCTCTGTCGCATACAGGAGGAAAAGCCGCAGCCCCCCTTACACAGATTCCGCCTCTGTCGCACACAGGAGGAAAAGCCGCAGCCCCCCTTACATAGATTCCGCCTCTGTCGCACACAGGACGAAAAGCCGCAGCCCCCCTTACACAGATTCCGCCTCTGTCGCACACAGGAGGAAAAGCCGCAGCCCCCCTTACACAGATTCCACCTCTGTCGCACACAGGAGGGAAAGCCGCAGCCCCCCTTACACAGATTCCGCATCTGTCACACACAGGAGGAAAAGCCGCAGCCCCCCTTACATTGATTCCGCCTCTGTCGCACACAGGAGGAAAAGCCGCAGCCCCCCTTACACAGATTCCGCCTCTGTCGCACACAGGAGGAAAAGCCGCAGCCCCCCTTACACAGATTCCGCCTCTGTCGCACACAGGAGGGAAAGCCGCAGCCCCCCTTACACAGATTCCGCATCTGTCACACACAGGAGGAAAAGCCGCAGCCCCCCTTACATTGATTCCGCCTCTGTCGCACACAGGAGGAAAAGCCGCAGCCCCCCTTACACAGATTCAGCCTCTGTCACACACAGGAGGAAAAGCCGCAGCCCCCCTTACACAGATTCCGCCTCTGTCGCACACAGGAGGAAAAGCCGCAGCCCCCCTTACACAGATTCAGCCTCTGTCACACACAGGAGGAAAAGACGCAGCCCCCCTTACACAGATTCCGCCTCTCACACACAGTAGGAAAAGCCGCAGCCCCCCTTACACAGATTCCGCCTCTCACACACAGTAGGAAAAGCCGCAGCCCCCCTTACACAGATTCAGCCTCTGTCGCACACAGGAGGGAAAGCCGCAGCCCCCCTTACACAGATTCCGCCTCTGTCGCACACAGGAGGAAAAGCCGCAGCCCCCTTACACAGATTCCGCCTCTGTCGCACACAGGAGGAAAAGCCGCAGCCCCCCTTACACAGATTCCGCCTCTGTCACACACAGGAGGAAAAGCCGCAGCCCCCCTTACACAGATTCAGCGTCTGTCGTACACAGGAGCGACAGCCGCAGCCCCCCTTACACAGATTCCGCCTCTGTCACACACGGGAGGAAAAGCCGCAGCCCCCCTTACACAGATTCCGCCTCTGTCGCACACAGGAGGAAAAGCCGCAGCCCCCCTTACACAGATTCCGCCTCTGTCGCACACAGGAGGGAAAGCTGCAGCCCCCCTTACACAGATTCCGCCTCTGTCGCATACAGGAGGAAAAGCCGCAGCCCCCCTTACACAGATTCCGCCTCTGTCGCACACAGGAGGAAAAGCCGCAGCACCCCTTACACAGATTCCGCCTCTGTCGCATACAGGAGGAAAAGCCGCAGCCCCCCTTACACAGATTCCGCCTCTGTCGCACACAGGAGGAAAAGCCGCAGCCCCCCTTACATAGATTCCGCCTCTGTCGCACACAGGACGAAAAGCCGCAGCCCCCCTTACACAGATTCCGCCTCTGTCGCACACAGGAGGAAAAGCCGCAGCCCCCCTTACACAGATTCCGCCTCTGTCGCACACAGGAGGAAAAGCCGCAGCCCCCCTTACACAGATTCCGCCTCTGTCGCACACAGGAGGGAAAGCAGCAGCCCCCCTTACACAGATTCCGCATCTGTCACACACAGGAGGAAAAGCCGCAGCCCCCCTTACATTGATTCCGCCTCTGTCGCACACAGGAGGAAAAGCCGCAGCCCCCCTTACACAGATTCCGCCTCTGTCGCACACAGGAGGAAAAGCCGCAGCCCCCCTTACACAGATTCCGCCTCTGTCGCACACAGGAGGAAAAGCCGCAGCCCCCCTTACACAGATTCAGCCTCTGTCGCACACAGGAGGAAAAGCCGCAGCCCCCCTTACACAGATTCCGCCTCTGTCGCACACAGGAGGGAAAGCCGCAGCCCCCCTTACACAGATTCCGCATCTGTCACACACAGGAGGAAAAGCCGCAGCCCCCCTTACATTGATTCCGCCTCTGTCGCACACAGGAGGAAAAGCCGCAGCCCCCCTTACACAGATTCCGCCTCTGTCGCACACAGGAGGAAAAGCCGCAGCACCCCTTACACAGATTCCGCCTCTGTCGCATACAGGAGGAAAAGCCGCAGCCCCCCTTACACAGATTCCGCCTCTGTCGCACACAGGAGGAAAAGCCGCAGCCCCCCTTACATAGATTCCGCCTCTGTCGCACACAGGACGAAAAGCCGCAGCCCCCCTTACACAGATTCCGCCTCTGTCGCACACAGGAGGAAAAGCCGCAGCCCCCCTTACACAGATTCCGCCTCTGTCGCACACAGGAGGAAAAGCCGCAGCCCCCCTTACACAGATTCCGCCTCTGTCGCACACAGGAGGGAAAGCAGCAGCCCCCCTTACACAGATTCCGCATCTGTCACACACAGGAGGAAAAGCCGCAGCCCCCCTTACATTGATTCCGCCTCTGTCGCATACAGGAGGAAAAGCCGCAGCCCCCCTTACACAGATTCCGCCTCTGTCGCACACAGGAGGAAAAGCCGCAGCCCCCCTTACACAGATTCCGCCTCTGTCGCACACAGGAGGAAAAGCCGCAGCCCCCCTTACACAGATTCAGCCTCTGTCGCACACAGGAGGAAAAGTCGCAGCCCCCCTTACACAGATTCCGCCTCTGTCGCACACAGGAGGGAAAGCCGCAGCCCCCCTTACACAGATTCCGCCTCTGTCGCACACAGGAGGAAAAGCCGCAGCCCCCCTTACACAGATTCCACCTCTGTCGCACACAGGAGGGAAAGCCGCAGCCCCCCTTACACAGATTCCGCATCTGTCACACACAGGAGGAAAAGCCGCAGCCCCCCTTACATTGATTCCGCCTCTGTCGCACACAGGAGGAAAAGCCGCAGCCCCCCTTACACAGATTCCGCCTCTGTCGCACACAGGAGGAAAAGCCGCAGCCCCCCTTACACAGATTCCGCCTCTGTCGCACACAGGAGGGAAAGCCGCAGCCCCCCTTACACAGATTCCGCATCTGTCACACACAGGAGGAAAAGCCGCAGCCCCCCTTACATTGATTCCGCCTCTGTCGCACACAGGAGGAAAAGCCGCAGCCCCCCTTACACAGATTCAGCCTCTGTCACACACAGGAGGAAAAGCCGCAGCCCCCCTTACACAGATTCCGCCTCTGTCGCACACAGGAGGAAAAGCCGCAGCCCCCCTTACACAGATTCAGCCTCTGTCACACACAGGAGGAAAAGACGCAGCCCCCCTTACACAGATTCCGCCTCTCACACACAGTAGGAAAAGCCGCAGCCCCCCTTACACAGATTCCGCCTCTCACACACAGTAGGAAAAGCCGCAGCCCCCCTTACACAGATTCAGCCTCTGTCGCACACAGGAGGGAAAGCCGCAGCCCCCCTTACACAGATTCCGCCTCTGTCGCACACAGGAGGAAAAGCCGCAGCCCCCTTACACAGATTCCGCCTCTGTCGCACACAGGAGGAAAAGCCGCAGCCCCCCTTACACAGATTCCGCCTCTGTCACACACAGGAGGAAAAGCCGCAGCCCCCCTTACACAGATTCAGCGTCTGTCGTACACAGGAGCGACAGCCGCAGCCCCCCTTACACAGATTCCGCCTCTGTCACACACGGGAGGAAAAGCCGCAGCCCCCCTTACACAGATTCCGCCTCTGTCGCACACAGGAGGAAAAGCCGCAGCCCCCCTTACACAGATTCCGCCTCTGTCGCACACAGGAGGGAAAGCTGCAGCCCCCCTTACACAGATTCCGCCTCTGTCGCATACAGGAGGAAAAGCCGCAGCCCCCCTTACACAGATTCCGCCTCTGTCGCACACAGGAGGAAAAGCCGCAGCACCCCTTACACAGATTCCGCCTCTGTCGCATACAGGAGGAAAAGCCGCAGCCCCCCTTACACAGATTCCGCCTCTGTCGCACACAGGAGGAAAAGCCGCAGCCCCCCTTACATAGATTCCGCCTCTGTCGCACACAGGACGAAAAGCCGCAGCCCCCCTTACACAGATTCCGCCTCTGTCGCACACAGGAGGAAAAGCCGCAGCCCCCCTTACACAGATTCCGCCTCTGTCGCACACAGGAGGAAAAGCCGCAGCCCCCCTTACACAGATTCCGCCTCTGTCGCACACAGGAGGGAAAGCAGCAGCCCCCCTTACACAGATTCCGCATCTGTCACACACAGGAGGAAAAGCCGCAGCCCCCCTTACATTGATTCCGCCTCTGTCGCACACAGGAGGAAAAGCCGCAGCCCCCCTTACACAGATTCCGCCTCTGTCGCACACAGGAGGAAAAGCCGCAGCCCCCCTTACACAGATTCCGCCTCTGTCGCACACAGGAGGAAAAGCCGCAGCCCCCCTTACACAGATTCAGCCTCTGTCGCACACAGGAGGAAAAGCCGCAGCCCCCCTTACACAGATTCCGCCTCTGTCGCACACAGGAGGGAAAGCCGCAGCCCCCCTTACACAGATTCCGCATCTGTCACACACAGGAGGAAAAGCCGCAGCCCCCCTTACATTGATTCCGCCTCTGTCGCACACAGGAGGAAAAGCCGCAGCCCCCCTTACACAGATTCCGCCTCTGTCGCACACAGGAGGAAAAGCCGCAGCACCCCTTACACAGATTCCGCCTCTGTCGCATACAGGAGGAAAAGCCGCAGCCCCCCTTACACAGATTCCGCCTCTGTCGCACACAGGAGGAAAAGCCGCAGCCCCCCTTACATAGATTCCGCCTCTGTCGCACACAGGACGAAAAGCCGCAGCCCCCCTTACACAGATTCCGCCTCTGTCGCACACAGGAGGAAAAGCCGCAGCCCCCCTTACACAGATTCCGCCTCTGTCGCACACAGGAGGAAAAGCCGCAGCCCCCCTTACACAGATTCCGCCTCTGTCGCACACAGGAGGGAAAGCAGCAGCCCCCCTTACACAGATTCCGCATCTGTCACACACAGGAGGAAAAGCCGCAGCCCCCCTTACATTGATTCCGCCTCTGTCGCATACAGGAGGAAAAGCCGCAGCCCCCCTTACACAGATTCCGCCTCTGTCGCACACAGGAGGAAAAGCCGCAGCCCCCCTTACACAGATTCCGCCTCTGTCGCACACAGGAGGAAAAGCCGCAGCCCCCCTTACACAGATTCAGCCTCTGTCGCACACAGGAGGAAAAGTCGCAGCCCCCCTTACACAGATTCCGCCTCTGTCGCACACAGGAGGGAAAGCCGCAGCCCCCCTTACACAGATTCCGCATCTGTCACACACAGGAGGAAAAGCCGCAGCCCCCCTTACATTGATTCCGCCTCTGTCGCACACAGGAGGAAAAGCCGCAGCCCCCCTTACACAGATTCCGCCTCTGTCGCACACAGGAGGAAAAGCCGCAGCCCCCCTTACACAGATTCCGCCTCTGTCGCACACAGGAGGAAAAGCCGCAGCCCCCCTTACACAGATTCCGCCTCTGTCGCACACAGGAGGGAAAGCCGCAGCCCCCCTTACACAGATTCCGCATCTCACACACAGTAGGAAAAGCCGCAGCCCCCCTTACACAGATTCAGCCTCTGTCGCACACAGGAGGGAAAGCCGCAGCCCCCCTTACACAGATTCCGCCTCTGTCGCACACAGGAGGAAAAGCCGCAGCCCCCCTTACACAGATTCCGCCTCTGTCGCACACAGGAGGGACAGCCGCAGCCCCCCTTACACAGATTCCGCCTCTGTCACACACGGGAGGAAAAGCCGCAGCCCCCCTTACACAGATTCCGCCTCTGTCGCACACAGGAGGAAAAGCCGCAGCCCCCCTTACACAGATTCCGCCTCTGTCGCACACAGGAGGGAAAGCTGCAGCCCCCCTTACACAGATTCCGCCTCTGTCGCATACAGGAGGAAAAGCCGCAGCCCCCCTTACACAGATTCCGCCTCTGTCGCACACAGGAGGAAAAGCCGCAGCACCCCTTACACAGATTCCGCCTCTGTCGCATACAGGAGGAAAAGCCGCAGCCCCCCTTACACAGATTCCGCCTCTGTCGCACACAGGAGGAAAAGCCGCAGCCCCCCTTACACAGATTCCGCCTCTGTCGCACACAGGACGAAAAGCCGCAGCCCCCCTTACACAGATTCCGCCTCTGTCGCACACAGGAGGAAAAGCCGCAGCCCCCCTTACACAGATTCCGCCTCTGTCGCACACAGGAGGAAAAGCCGCAGCCCCCCTTACACAGATTCCGCCTCTGTCGCACACAGGAGGGAAAGCCGCAGCCCCCCTTACACAGATTCCGCATCTGTCACACACAGGAGGAAAAGCCGCAGCCCCCCTTACATTGATTCCGCCTCTGTCGCACACAGGAGGAAAAGCCGCAGCCCCCCTTACACAGATTCCGCCTCTGTCGCACACAGGAGGAAAAGCCGCAGCCCCCCTTACACAGATTCCGCCTCTGTCGCACACAGGAGGAAAAGCCGCAGCCCCCCTTACACAGATTCCGCCTCTGTCGCACACAGGAGGGAAAGCCGCAGCCCCCCTTACACAGATTCCGCATCTGTCACACACAGGAGGAAAAGCCGCAGCCCCCCTTACAATGATTCCGCCTCTGTCGCACACAGGAGGAAAAGCCGCAGCCCCCCTTACACAGATTCCGCCTCTGTCGCACACAGGAGGAAAAGCCGCAGCCCCCCTTACACAGATTCCGCCTCTGTTGCACACAGGAGGAAAAGCCGCAGCCCCCCTTACACAGATTCCGCCTCTGTCGCACACAGGAGGGAAAGCCGCAGCCCCCCTTACAAAGATTCCGCCTCTCGCACACAGGAGGAAAAGCCGCAGCCCCCCTTACACAGATTCAGCCTCTGTCGCACACAGGAGGAAAAGCCGCAGCCCCCCTTACACAGATTCCGCCTCTGTCGCACACAGGAGGAAAAGCCGCAGCCCCCCTTACACAGATTCCGCCTCTGTCGCATACAGGAGGAAAAGCTGCAGCCCCCCTTACACAGATTCCGCCTCTGTCGCACACAGGAGGAAAAGCTGCAGCCCCCCTTACACAGATTCCGCCTCTGTCGCACACAGGAGGAAAAGCCGCAGCCCCCTTACACAGATTCCGCCTCTGTCGCACACAGGAGGAAAAGCCGCAGCACCCCTTACACAGATTCCGCCTCTGTCACACACAGGAGGAAAAGCCGCAGCCCCCCTTACACAGATTCCGCCTCTGTCGCACACAGGAGGAAGAGCCGCAGCT